>NC_042961.1:6549643-6559643 GCF_901001165.1 Salmo trutta | reverse complement strand
GGAAACAAGCCGAGGGAGGATAGTAGAGGAAACAAGCCGAGGGAGGATAGCAGAGGAAACAAGCCGAGGGAGGATAGCAGAGGAAACAAGCCGAGGGAGGATAGTAGAGGAAACAAGCCGAGGGAGGATAGCAGAGGAAACAAGCCGAGGGAGGATAGCAGAGGAAACAAGCCGAGGGAGGATAGCAGAGGAAACAAGCCGAGGGAGGATAGCAGAGGAAACAAGCCGAGGGAGGATAGTAGAGGAAACAAGCCGAGGGAGGATAGCAGAGGAAACAAGCCGAGGGAGGATAGCAGAGGAAACAAGCCGAGGGAGGATAGCAGAGGAAACAAGCCGAGGGAGGATACAGAGGAAACAAGCCGAGGGAGGATAGCAGAGGAAACAAGCCGAGGGAGGATACAGAGGAAACAAGCCGAGGGAGTATAGCAGTGAGTCTAGGAACAGAATCATAAAAAACACACGTCCATAAACAGATGCACGTAGTCTACAATAAAGGAAAGGCATGTATCACTGTCAGCATTTCCCTAGATATTTCCCTAGTCATTTAGCAGATACTTATCCAGAGCAACTTATAGGATCAAATAGGGTTAAGTGCCTTGCTGAAGGGCACATCGACAGATTTTTCACCTAGTCGGCTCGGGGTTTCGAACCAGCAACCTTCGGTTACTGGCCCAATGCTCTTAACCGCTAGGCTACCTGCTGCACACATAAATCATGAAGTGATTTTAATAGGATCTGTCAGAAAATTATATTTTCACAGGCATTACCTGAAGCATTGTCTACATTATCATAGTATTATTAACTCTGCTGGTCAGGGCTAGGATGGGTGAAAGCCTGAGAATGGCCTGGGTGGGTGATTTGAACTATGGGATGCTTAGTTTACTGTGTGTGTGTGTGTGTGTGTGTGTGTGTATGCGTGTGTGTCTACAGGTGGGGGGTGTTGGTATGTGTGTGTGGGTTTACAGATGGTGTGTGTGTGTGTGTGTGTGTGTGTGTGTGTGTGTGTGTGTGTGTGTGCCCGCGTGTGTGTCTACAGGTGGGGGGGGGGTGTAGGTATGTGTGTGTGTGTGTGTGGGTTTACAGATGGTGTGTGTGGGTCTACAGATGGTGTGTGTGTGTCTACAAGTGGGGGTGTCTCTGAGGACCAGGCAGATCTACTGATATCCTGTTCTATCTAGGTTACCATGGAAACAAAGTTTGGCGCAAGGCTGACCGACTTCTATTGACAAAACCATAAAGGAGGAGAGGAGTCTTTCTAGTCTTTCAGATAACACACAGAAATCCCTCAAACCCGGCACAAGGCTGCACTATGACATTATACTGGACGATGAGGACCACACCGTGTGTCTGAAGTATCCATTAATATCATATCTCATTCACGTTCAATAGCAACTCATAGATTAAGAACTCATTCCATACAGCTACGTAACTCAGTAAGAATTATATTTCACCAATGTGAGGAACTGTAGCCTTCCATGTATGAGTTCACTTGTGGTGGAGAAATATCAGATCTGATATGAAATCACAACGTAGTGTTCAATAGCAGATCAATACAAAAGCACATACCAGCACATTAAAAGGGGATACTTACTCAGAAGAATCTATAAAGTATATTCCAAGTGCTCCAATGCTGAGAGCGAAAACTAGCACAACCTACAGAGAGGGGAGAGAGAAAGAGAGATGCATCAGTTTTAGAACGTAAACATGCACACTGCCTTCAGAAAGTATTCAGACCGCTTCAGCCTTATTCTAACATTGAATAAATACATTTAAAACATCCTCAGCAATCTACACAGAGTACCCGATAATGACAAAGTGAAAACAGGTTTTTAGAAATTTTTGCAAATGTATAAAATATAAAAAACAAACACCTTATTTACATAAGTATTCAGACCCTTTGCTATGAGACTTGAAATTGAGCTCAGGTGCATCCTGGTTCCATTGATGTTTCTACAACTTGATTGGGGTCTCCCTGTGGAAAGGCGCACACCTGTCTATATAAGGTCCTACAGTTGACAGTGCATGTCAGAGCTAAAACTAAACCATGAGGTCGAAGGAATTGTCCGTAGAGCTGGATTGTGTCGATGCACAGATCTGGGGAAGGGTACCAAAACATTTCTGCAGCATTTAAGATCCCCAAGAACACAGTGGCCTCCATCATTCTTAAATGGAAGAAGTTTGGAACCACCAATACTCTTCCTAGAGTTGGCCGCCCGGCCAAACTTAGCAATCGGGGTAGAAGGGCTTTGGTCAGGGAGGTGACCAAGAACCCGATGGTCACTCTGACAGAGCTCTGGAGTTACTCTGTGGAGATGGGAGCACCTTCCAGAAGGACAACCATCTCTGCAGCACTCCACCAATCAGGCCTTTATGGTAGAGTGGCCAGACGGAAGCCACTCCTCAGTAAAAGGCACATGATAAAACGCTTGGAGTTTGGCAAAAAGCACCTAAAGGACTCTCAGACCATGAGAAACAAGATTCTCTGGTCTGATGAAACCAATATTGAACTATTTGGCCTGAATGCCAGGTGTCACGTCTGGAGGAAACCTGACACCATCTCTACGGTGATGCATGGTGGTGGCAGCATCATTCTGTGGGGATGTTTGATGATCCTTGATGAGATCCTTGATGAAAACCTGCTCCAGATTCCTCAAGACCTCAGACTGGTGCGAAGGTTCACCTTCCAACAGGACAGCGACCCAAAGCACACAGCCAAGACAATGCAGGAGTGGCTTCAGGACAAGTCTCTGAATGTCCTTGAGTGGCCCAGCCAGAGATCGGACTTGAACCCGATCGAACATCTCTGGAGAGACCTGAAAATAGCTGTGCAGCGACGCTCCCCATCCAACCTGACAGAGATTGAGAAGATCTACAGAGAAGAATGGGAGAAACTCCCCAAATACAGGTGCGCCAAGCTTGTAGCGTCAAACCCAAGAAGACTCGAGGATGTAATCGCTGACAAAGGTGCTTCAAAAATGTAATGTCAGGTCTAACGTTGGATCCTGAATAATGAACGTAGCCCTTCATGTCAGTACGAGGCCTAACGTAACATCCTGAATAATGAACGTAGCCCATCATGTCAGTACGAGGCCTAACGTTGGATCCTGAATAATGAACGTAGCCCCTCATGTCAGTACGAGGCCTAACGTTACATCCTGAATAATGAACGTAGCCCCTCATGTCGGTACGAGGCCTAACGTTACATCCTGAATAATGAACGTAGCCCCTCATGTCGGTACGAGGCCTAACGTTACATCCTGAATAATGAACGTAGCCCCTCATGTCGGTACGAGGCCTAACGTTACATCCTGAATAATGAACGTAGCCCCTCATGTCAGTACGAGGCCTAACGTTACATCCTGAATAATGAACGTAGCCCCTCATGTCGGTACGAGGCCTAACGTTACATCCTGAATAATGAACATAGCCCATCATGTCAGTACGAGGCCTAACGTTACATCCTGAATAATGAACGCAGCCCCTCATGTCAGTACGAGGCCTAACGTTACATCCTGAATAATGAACGTAGCCCCTCATGTCGGTACGAGGCCTAACGTTACATCCTGAATAATGAACGCAGCCCCTCATGTCAGTACGAGGCCTAACGTTACATCCTGAATAATGAACGTAGCCCCTCATGTCGGTACGAGGCCTAACGTTACATCCTGAATAATGAACGCAGCCCCTCATGTCGGTACGAGGCCTAACGTTACATCCTGAATAATGAACGCAGCCCCTCATGTCGGTACGAGGCCTAACGTTACATCCTGAATAATGAACGCAGCCCCTCATGTCGGTACGAGGCCTAACGTTACATCCTGAATCATGAACGTAGCCCCTCATGTCGGTACGAGGCCTAACGTTACATCCTGAATAATGAACGTAGCCCCTCATGTCGGTACGAGGCCTAACGTTACATCCTGAATAATGAACGTAGCCCCTCATGTCGGTACGAGGCCTAACGTTACATCCTGAATAATGAACGCAGCCCCTCATGTCGGTACGAGGCCTAACGTTACATCCTGAATAATGAACGTAGCCCCTCATGTCGGTACGAGGCCTAACGTTAAATCCTGAATAATGAACGTAGCCCATCATGTCAGTACGAGGCCTAACGTTACATCCTGAATAATGAACGTAGCCCATCATGTCAGTACGAGGCCTAACGTTACATCCTGAATAATGAACGTAGCCCCTCATGTCAGTACGAGGCCTAACGTTGCATCCTGAATAATGAACAGTGGATAGTGAATAGCAGCTGGAAGTACAGTTGTATACATAAGAGATTGAAAAGGGAATGGGAACACTAAACATCTGTAAACCTGTAAGCCTTGAAGGGTGATTGCATGTAGTGTTGAGGAGAAGACTACTGTGACAGCCTTAGATAATGCAAAGTCATTGGTTGTATTGTAGTGGATGCTATTACACGCAGGCACACACCACACCGTATCCCCAGCAACATCCCATCACAATGTGCTGAGTTGTAATGTGAAAACAAAAGGGGTAATATAAGGAGAAAGTAACTCTAGAAGTAATCATTCATATCTAACATGCGGTCAATTCTACGTAAATGAATTTACCCTCCGATGTTTCACTTTCCAATGTATACTAATTAAAATGTTTTATTTAAAAGTAAAACAAACCATACAACTCTATTCAAAAGGACTACTTTTAACAAATTACATAGAACAATTTACCATAATAGATTTACAGGAAGAACGGTGCAGATACAAGTAGTCATTGTGCATATAGTTGGTTGGTTAAACTTTGAAATCAATGGTTTTGTTTGGCAGTCTCAGTGTAAATACGTTACCGTGGAAATGCCCAAGCTGTTCACACAGAGACCAGCTCTCTGATGGATAAACCTCGTATTCACACAGAGACCAGCTCTCTCAGATGGATAAACCTCGTGTTCACACAGAGACCAGCTCTCTGATGGATAAACCTCGTGTTCACACAGAGACCAGCTCTCTCAGATGGATAAACCTCGTGTTCACACAGAGACCAGCTCTCTGATGGATAAACCTCGTGTTCACACAGAGACCATCTCTCTGATGGATAAACCTCGTGTTTACACAGAGACCAGCTCTCTGATGGATAAACCTCATGTTGACACAGAGACCAGCTCTCTGATGGATAAACCTCGTGTTCACACAGAGACCAGCTCTCTCAGATGGATAAACCTCGTGTTCACACAGAGACCAGCTCTCTGATGGATAAACCTCGTGTTCACACAGAGACCATCTCTCTGATGGATAAACCTCATGTTCACACAGAGACCAGCTCTCTGATGGATAAACCTCGTGTTCACACAGAGACCAGCTCTCTCAGATGGATAAACCTCGTGTTCACACAGAGACCAGCTCTCTGATGGATAAACCTCATGTTCACACAGAGACCAGCTCTCAGATGGATAAACCTCGTGTTCACACAGAGACCAGCTCTCAGATGGATAAACCTCGTGTTCACACAGAGACCAGCTCTCTGATGGATAAACCTCGTGTTCACACAGAGACCAGCTCTCTCAGATGGATAAACCTCGTGTTCACACAGAGACCAGCTCTCTCAGATGGATAAACCTCGTGTTCACACAGAGACCAGCTCTCTGATGGATAAACCTCGTGTTCACACAGAGACCAGCTCTCTGATGGATAAACCTCGTGTTCACACAGAGACCAGCTCTCTCAGATGGATAAACCTCGTGTTCACACAGAGACCAGCTCTCTGATGGACAAACCTGATGTTCACACAGAGACCAGCTCTCTCAGATGGATAAACCTCGTGTTCACACAGAGACCAGCTCTCTGATGGATAAACCTCGTGTTCACACAGAGACCATCTCTCTGATGGATAAACCTCATGTTCACACAGAGACCAGCTCTCTGATGGATAAACCTCGTGTTCACACAGAGACCAGCTCTCTCAGATGGATAAACCTCGTGTTCACACAGAGACCAGCTCTCTGATGGATAAACCTCGTGTTCACACAGAGACCATCTCTCTGATGGATAAACCTCGTGTTCACACAGAGACCAGCTCTCAGATGGATAAACCTCGTGTTCACACAGAGACCAGCTCTCAGATGGATAAACCTCGTGTTCACACAGAGACCAGCTCTCTGATGGATAAACCTCGTGTTCACACAGAGACCAGCTCTCTCAGATGGATAAACCTCGTGTTCACACAGAGACCATCTCTCTGATGGATAAACCTCGTGTTCACACAGAGACCAGCTCTCTGATGGATAAACCTCGTGTTCACACAGAGACCAGCTCTCTGATGGATAAACCTCGTGTTCACACAGAGACCAGCTCTCAGATGGATAAACCTCGTGTTCACACAGAGACCAGCTCTCAGATGGATAAACCTCGTGTTCACACAGAGACCAGCTCTCAGATGGATAAACCTCGTGTTCACACAGAGACCAGCTCTCTGATGGATAAACCTCGTGTTCACACAGAGACCAGCTCTCTCAGATGGATAAACCTCATGTTCACACAGAGACCAGCTCTCTGATGGATAAACCTCGTGTTCACACAGAGACCATCTCTCTGATGGATAAACCTCATGTTCACACAGAGACCATCTCTCTGATGGATAAACCTCGTGTTCACACAGAGACCAGCTCTCTCAGATGGATAAACCTTGTGTTCACACAGAGACCAGCTCTCTGATGGATAAACCTCGTGTTCACACAGAGACCATCTCTCTGATGGATAAACCTCGTGTTCACACAGAGACCAGCTCTCAGATGGATAAACCTCGTGTTCACACAGAGACCAGCTCTCAGATGGATAAACCTCGTGTTCACACAGAGACCAGCTCTCTGATGGATAAACCTCGTGTTCACACAGAGACCAGCTCTCTCAGATGGATAAACCTCGTGTTCACACAGAGACCAGCTCTCTGATGGATAAACCTCGTGTTCACACAGAGACCAGCTCTCTGATGGATAAACCTCGTGTTCACACAGAGACCAGCTCTCTGATGGATAAACCTGATGTTCACACAGAGACCAGCTCTCTGATGGATAAACCTCGTGTTCACACAGAGACCAGCTCTCTCAGATGGATAAACCTCGTGAAAACAACACATGAAAACACACGACTGAACACATGATATTAAAACACACGACTGAACACATGATATTAAAACACACGACTGAACACATGATATTAAAACACACGACTGAACACATGATATTAAAACACACGACTGAACACATGATATTAAAACACACGACTGAACACATGATATTAAAACACACGACTGAACACATGATATTAAAACACACGACTGAACACATGATATTAAACACACGACTGAACACATGATATTAAAACACACGACTGAACACATGATATTAAAACACACGACTGAACACATGATAATAAAACACACGACTGAACACATGATAATAAAACACACGACTGAACACATGATAATAAAACACACGACTGAACACATGATATTAAAACACACGACTGAACACATGATATTAAAACACACGACTGAACACATGATAATAAAACACACGACTGAACACATGATAATAAACACACGACTGAACACATGATATTAAAACACACGACTGAACACATGATATTAAAACACACGACTGAACACATGATATTAAAACACACGACTGAACACATGATATTAAAACACACGACTGAACACATGATAATAAAACACACGACTGAACACATGATAATAAAACACACGACTGAACACATGATATTAAAACACACGACTGAACACATGATATTAAAACACACGACTGAACACATGATATTAAAACACACGACTGAACACATGATAATAAAACACACGACTGAACACATGATAATAAAACACACGACTGAACACATGATAATAAAACACACGACTGAACATGTAATAAAACACAACGATCTGAACCATGATATTAAAAACACTACGAATGAACACATGTTATTAAACACACTGACTGAACACATGATATAAAAACACGACTGAACACATGATATTAAAAACACACGACTGAACACATGATAATAAAACACACGACTGAACACATGATATTAAAACACACGACTGAACACATGATAATAAAACACACGACTGAACACATGATATTAAAACACACGACTGAACACATGATATTAAAACACACGACTGAACACATGATATTAAAACACACGACTGAACACATGATAATAAAACACACGACTGAACACATGATATTAAAACACACGACTGAACACATGATATTAAAACACACGACTGAACACATGATATTAAAACACACGACTGAACACATGATATTAAAACACACGACTGAACACATGATAATAAACCACCACGACTGAACACATGATATTAAAATACACGACTGAACACATGATATTAAAACACACGACTGAACACATGATATTAAAACACACGACTGAACACATGATATTAAAACACACGACTGAACACATGATATTAAAACACACGACTGAGAAAGATGTTTACCCTTTCTTCCTATTCAGCCACCACACAATAGACATCCTCTGTCCTCCATGATTGTAGCATTCATTCTAATTGATGGGCGCCTGATTGTTGCCATGCTGATAAAAACCCCTCCATGTATTTTTAATGGTGTCTCTTTGTTTGGGTTCCAGAGTGTGGGTCTGGTTGAGGCTAGCGATAACGATAGCAAAGCATAGCGCTAGCCAGTGTACTGCAATGTTGGAGCACAAGCATTTCGCTACACCCACAATAACATCTACTAAATATGTTTATACGACCAATGTCATTTCATTTGTAGCCCTGCAGTGCCTAATTTGTAGCCGTTGCTAGTGTAGCCCTGGGGCAGCAGGTAGCCTAGTGGTTAGAGAGCTGGACTAGTAACAGAAAGGTTGCAGGATAGAATCCCCGAGCTGACAAACTCCCCTAAACAAGGCAGTCAACCCACTGTTCCTAGACCGTCATTGTAAATAAGAATTTGTTCTTAACTGACTTGCCTAGTTAAATAAAGGTTAAACTCACAAAGGAGAAAGGAAACTTGGTTCAATGCCAGCCACACTGACAACCTCAAGATCTCTTTACTGGGATGTTGTCATCTAGAAGGCTGATATCTGTGCCGTTGGGAAGATCATTGGTGGAGTCGAATGCATCAGCTGATCTGATTCCCACAACTAGGGTCCAATAGCTGTTTCTGTTTATGTCCTGGCAATGATTGACGGAATTTTCCATCCTACTCTCAACATCACACATCCACTGTCAACGTCTAAAATGAAGAGAAATCATTCAAAAAAGAAGAAATATGTCAACCTTGGATGTCAGGATAGTGTATAGGACTCCCCCCCCCCACACACACACACTCTCTCTCTCTCTATTCACACGGGGAACAACCCAGGTCTTCAGTAGGACAGCTGACAATGGTGCAGTCCTACTGTATGAACACAGAATGCAAGTACATACAGTAAGTGGAACATACACGTGCAGGCAGACATGAACACATCCACATTGATATTTCCTTGATGCTAATCTGTGTCCTTCTCGTCTGTGAGATGTGTGTGAGAGAGAGAGGAGTGGAGACAGAGAGAGAGAGAGAGAGAGAGAGACAGAGAGAGAGATAGAGAGAAAGAGAGATAGAGAGAGAGAGAGAGAGAGAGAGAGACAGAGACAAAGAGAGAGAAGAGAGAGAGAGAGAGATAGAGAGAGAGAGATAGAGAAGAGAGAGAGAGAGAAAGAGAAAGAGGAAGAGAGAGAGAGAGACAGAGAGAGAGAGAGAGAGAGAGAGAGAAGAGGAAGAGAGAGAGAGAGAGAGGAGAGGAGAGATAAGAGAGAGAGAGAGAGAGAAAGAAGAGGAGAGAGAGAGAGAGAGAAAGAGAGAGAGAGAAGGAGAGAAAGAGGAGTGAGAGAGAAAGAGAAGAAGAAGAAAAGAGAGAAGAGAGAGAGAAGAAGAGAGGAGGAGGCGAGGAGAGAAAGGAGAATAGGAGAAGAGGAGAGAGAGAGATAGAGAGGAGAG